>NC_071313.1:8429936-8452395 GCF_027563975.2 Plodia interpunctella
TTAGGTTAGGTTAGGTTAGGTTAGGTTAGGTTAGGTTAGGTTAGGTTAGGTTAGGTTAGGTTAGGTTAGGTTAGGTTAGGTTAGGTTAGGTTAGGTTAGGTTAGGTTAGGTTAGGTTAGGTTAGGTTAGGTTAGGTTAGGTTAGGTTAGGTTAGGTTAGGTTAGGTTAGGTTAGGTTAGGTTAGGTTAGGTTAGGTTAGGTTAGGTTAGGTTAGGTTAGGTTAGGTTAGGTTAGGTTAGGTTAGGTTAGGTTAGGTTAGGTTAGGTTAGGTTAGGTTAGGTTAGGTTAGGTTAGGTTAGGTTAGGTTAGGTTAGGTTAGGTTAGGTTAGGTTAGGTTAGGTTAGGTTAGGTTAGGTTAGGTTAGGTTAGGTTAGGTTAGGTTAGGTTAGGTTAGGTTAGGTTAGGTTAGGTTAGGTTAGGTTAGGTTAGGTTAGGTTAGGTTGGGGTGCTACTGTCAGGAAACCTCCACGTTGGCTCGATGATTTGAAGGTTTGCTTCTGTCACTTGATCTTTGATTCGGTGATAGCGGCGGCTGACAAGTTATTGGGCTGGTGCACCCTGGGCGACGGTTAATAACTCCCCGTTTAGGGGTCTTGTTAGCCGTTGGCAAATGTCCTGGCAACTGGTGGTGGGTTACCCATGTCGGGTAACCCAGGTTGGAGAGCCAATTGGCTCAGTGGCTGTGAGAGAAGGGGGCTAAGCCCTCTACTCTTACAGCCGTGGTAGGGGTCGCGGGGGAAGAGGAGGGGTTGGTATTACGGTGCGCCGCTCTCCCTATCCTCCGCGACCAGGCGCGGCCATGGCGCAAACATGGTGATCGGTGGGGCCGCAGAGGAGGAGGACTGCCGGTATTACGGTGCGCCGCTGTCCCTATCCTCTGCGGCCGAATGAGGCGCGGCCATGGCGCAGGCATGGTGGTCGGTGGGGCCGCAGAGGAGGAGGACTGCCGGTATTACGGTGCGCCGCTGTCCCTATCCTCTGCGGCCGAATAAGACGGAGAGCCGCTGCCTCCGGTCTGCTTCCGGACTGGATGGCGTGCGGCTCGCCTTGGTGGTTGGGGGCGCGCCTGCGGGCGCCCCCCCTGAATCGGTGGGACAGAGGTCCCACCCGGCGGCAGGGGTCCTCCAGATGTCGGAGGGCCCCTGAGAGTGGAGAGTCCGGTCTCTGGTGAAAGAGACCGGCCAGTCGCTGAGGCGCCTTGTGCTAGTTAGATCCGAGGCGCCTCTTTGTAAAGCGGCCGATGGCATCCGCAGGGGTTTAGTGGGTAGTCTGGGCCGATTAGCTGCCCAGGAGTCCCACACTCAGTGCGTAAATGCATTCCCCTGCGAAAACAAAAAAAAAAAAAAAAAAAAAAAAAAAAAGGTTAGGTTAGGTTAGGTTAGGTTAGGTTAGGTTAGGTTAGGTTAGGTTAGGTTAGGTTAGGTTAGGTTAGGTTAGGTTAGGTTAGGTTAGGTTAGGTTAGGTTAGGTTAGGTTAGGTTAGGTTAGGTTAGGTTAGGTTAGGTTAGGTTAGGTTAGGTTAGGTTAGGTTAGGTTAGGTTAGGTTAGGTTAGGTTAGGTTAGGTTAGGTTGAGGGGATGACCTTGCGGAGGGGATGACCTTGCGGAGGGGATGACCTTGCGGAGGGGATGACCTTGCGGAGGGGATGACCTTGCGGAGGGGATGACCTTGCGGAGGGGATGACCTTGCGGAGGGGATGACCTTGCGGAGGGGATGACCTTGCGGAGGGGATGACCTTGCGAGGGGATGACCTTGCGCTGCACAGCGTTGTAGAAAAAATGCTGTGCAGCGAAAGGTGCTGGGATGCGGTGGCTTCCTTCTGCGAGGCTGTCATGTCGCAGAAGGAGGCCGCCGAGAGGGAGCGTGAGGCGCAAGCCAACGCCCCTCTAAATAGGAGAGGCAGACGTGGCAGGCGGCGGGCACGTTTCGCCCGTCGTCTGCTACGGTGAGGACGCCTGGCGAGGCAGAACCGGGGGGCGTCGTGGTGAAATGTCCGCGATCCCATGGCGCCCCCACTAACGGTCGGATGGAAAACGCCGCAGGAGGTTTTAGTGGGTAGTCCGGGCCGGCAGCGGCCTGGGAGCCCCACACTCCGGGGGAGATGTTCTTCCCCTGGGTCGCCCGTAAATGGGTTTCCTCCTGCGAGAACAAAAAAAAAAAAAAAAAAAAAAAAAAAAAGGTTAGGTTAGGTTAGGTTAGGTTAGGTTAGGTTAGGTTAGGTTAGGTTAGGTTAGGTTAGGTTAGGTTAGGTTAGGTTAGGTTAGGTTAGGTTAGGTTAGGTTAGGTTAGGTTAGGTTAGGTTAGGTTAGGTTAGGTTAGGTTAGGTTAGGTTAGGTTAGGTTAGGTTAGGTTAGGTTAGGTTAGGTTAGGTTAGGTTAGGTTAGGTTAGGTTAGGTTAGGTTAGGTTAGGTTAGGTTAGGTTAGGTTAGGTTAGGTTAGGTTAGGTTAGGTTAGGTTAGGTTAGGTTAGGTTAGGTTAGGTTAGGTTAGGTTAGGTTAGGTTAGGTTAGGTTAGGTTAGGTTAGGTTAGGTTAGGTTAGGTTAGGTTAGGTTAGGTTAGGTTAGGTTAGGTTAGGTTAGGTTAGGTTAGGTTAGGTTAGGTTAGGTTAGGTTAGGTTAGGTTAGGTTAGGTTAGGTTAGGTTAGGTTAGGTTAGGTTAGGTTAGGTTAGGTTAGGTTAGGTTAGGTTAGGTTAGGTTAGGTTAGGTTAGGTTAGGTTAGGTTAGGTTAGGTTAGGTTAGGTTAGGTTAGGTTAGGTTAGGTTAGGTTAGGTTAGGTTAGGTTAGGTTAGGTTAGGTTAGGTTAGGTTAGGTTAGGTTAGGTTAGGTTAGGTTAGGTTAGGTTAGGTTAGGTTAGGTTAGGTTAGGTTAGGTTAGGTTAGGTTTTTTTTTTTTTTTCATAGGCTAGAATTTAATATATTGGACGAATAATAGTCAAATATTTGTGTCATTTATATATGGGCTCAGTTTGGGCTCCCTGCTATTTTTTGCTAATTGATACAAAATTTGCAGGGAGTCCCACCACAGAGTATGTGGTATGTAAGAATAATAATGCTATATGGTACAGTTTTACTTCAAAGAAAAAGTGTTGTGATTCAAGGTAAAGGTGAGAAAGAAGAAGAGTTTATTTATGTCCCGTTTATGGTCTTGAGATTTTGTATGATTTTATTTACATGAGTATTAAGGGTCTTCGTTGTTTCATCTTTTTGGGCTGATTGTAGGAGATCGAACTCCTCAATCTGATGGCTCTGGCACGCCACGACGTAATCGTGACGTGTTTTTGAGAATATTGGGCACTTTGTCAGTAAATGTTGTACGTCCTGTGTTGTGGTGTCGTCGCAGGGGCACTTGTCATTGTCTGTGATCTTAAAGCGATGGAGGTACGCCTTATGGTATCCGTGACCAGTTAATATTTGCGTAAGGGCAAAGGAGATTTTGAATGCGCTAAGGAAGGAGAAGATGTCTGTTAATGAGGGGAAGAAGGCTTTGGTGGTGGCACCCTGCGTGGCCGACTCGTACTCCGCCTGCCAAGCCTGGAGCGTTGCCGCTTTTAGGAGTCGCTTGGCGTGGGAGAGTGGGAAGAAATTGACCTCGGACGCTGTCTTTTTAGAGGCCGCCTCTTTGGCTGTCGCGTCCGCGATCTCGTTTCCCACTATCCCGACGTGAGCCTTCGTCCACACAAAGTCCACCACCTGGTTCCTGGACCGCAGCAAGAACAGATCTCTGTGAATACGATTCACGAGATAGTCTGTGTTGCTGCGGTCCTGGATAGCCTTTATAGCGGATAGTGAGTCTGAAAAGATCTTGGCCGAGGAGTGGTCTCGAAGACGAAGCCACTCCAAGGCTTGGGCTATTGCGTACAGTTCCGCCATGAAGACAGTAGCGGTTCTGCACAATTTGAATTTCCTGGTCACGGATCCCCCCGGCAGTCCCTCCATGATGATGACAAATGCCGCCCCCGTGTCCCCATTGTCGTGTTTGCTCCCGTCCGTGAAGACATTGGGTGCCTCCGGGTTCATGAGGTAGTCGGTTTCCTCCTGCGTGGTCGCCGTGCTGTAGTCTATAGTGACCCGCTCGGCTGGATGCAGGAGGTCCCTAACCCGGACACGCCGGTACAGCCCAATGTCCTCAGGGAGGGAGTCCAACATACCGGTCTGCTTGATGCGGTGTGTCTCGCGTATCTCGTCAACCACCAAGTGTAGTGGCGGAAATCGTGCCAGTGCGTCGGCTGCGACGGCAGATATTGTGTGGAATCCGCGTATTGCCATGATCGCGAATTTCCTTTGAAATGACCGGAGCGCTCGGCGGACCAGGTGATATTTTGTTGCAGACCCCCATATCCCTGCCGCATAGGTAATAATGGGGGTCACGACCTGTCTGTAGATGCAGTCGATATTTTCTGGGTGGACGCCCCATGTAGGCCGAACGAATCGTATGAGATTTTTGTACACTTTGGTCGCTTTGTGTATAATGTATTTCGTGTGATTTATGAATGTGAGTCTCTTGTCTATTATAACTCCTAAAAGTTTGATGGTGTCAGAGATTGGTATTTGAGTGTTGTTGATGCGGATGATGGCGGTCTGTGTGTGTTTGGTGAATGAGATGAGTTTTGTTTTGTCGGGACCAAAGTGTAGCTTGACTCGTTCGCCCCAGGAATGGATGTCCTGTAGACATAGCTCGGAGATCTTTTCCACCTCCTCACGTGTTCGTCCCTCGACGATCAGCAACACATCATCCGCGAATGCTTGGATATGTGCGCCGTCAGGTAGGGGCAACGTGAGGAGTTCGTCCAGGACTATGTTCCAAAACACTGGTCCGCAGGCCGACCCTTGGATGCACCCCTTGGACATCTCTTTGGACGCCGTGCTGTCGGCGTAGTCCAGGGTTACGGTCCTGTTCGAAACATAGTTCCGGACGATACGGTGGATGTTCTTAGGGCATTTGATGTGCCGAAGCCGCCGAAAGAGTGCTGGCCACCAAGCATTGTCGAACGCTGCTTTAATATCCAGCGAGACTGCTACAACTTGCTTTTTGTTATTCTTGGCGTTGTTTATAGTCTTTAGGGCCAACTCGAGAGCGTCTGTAGTAGATGTTTGTTCTCTAAATCCGAACTGTCTATTGGAGAGTGTTTCTTCGCGTTCCGCTTTGTATGAGATCCGTTTGATCAATAGCTTTTCTAGGACCTTGCCGAACACGGGGATGAGTCCTATAGGCCGATAGGAGCCGAGCTCCTCCATATCGGTCTTGCCAGGTTTCGGGAGGATCCTGACCACTGCCTTCTTCCAGGTTTTCGGGAAGTATCCCAGTTCCAGGCACCTATTGTACAGATTGGTAAAAAATTCAGGATACTCATCGAATACCTCCTTGCAGATGTCTGAGGTCAAGTGGTCTCCTCCCGGGGCCTTCTTGTGACCGATATGTGCCAGGCATTCCCGGACCTCCTCGGCTGTAAACGGAAGGTCATCCTCCGAGTCCGGCAAGTCATCCATTCTGTTCCGCATTTCCCTTTGACAGCTCGTTGAATCCGGGGTATCATCAGGGTAAAAATGGTTGAGAAGTGCATGGGCGGTGTTGGGGCTATTGTCTGTGTATGTGTTGTTGATTTTTAAAGTTTGTGGTGGTCTTCTGAGAGGCGATTCTTTGATGATGCGGTTGGTGACCGCCCATACATCCTCTTTATCCTGTGTGTCGCAGAATTTCCGGAAATGTTCCGTGGACGCTTTCGAGATAGCCAGGGCGTAGTTCTTCTTTGCCTCCTGGTAGTTGATTATCGCTTCGCCGAGCGGTCTGCTGGCTCTTTTTAAGTAGTGTAGCCTGTGATGTAGGCGGATACATTCTTTTTTCATATGTTCGAGGTCGTCTGACCACCATGGGTTGTGGGATTTAGGGCTTCGGTTTCGGTGGAAAACCCTGCTGCAGACCCGTTGAATGTTGGTGGTAAGCTGGTCCACCACGCGGTCCAGCCCTTCCCCAGAGAGAGCGGCAACGTTTGTTTGACCTACTAGCGGGGCCATGACTGGCACCAATTCCTCGCGGAATTGTTTCCAGTCCGCCCTATAGGTGGAGTATTTGAAAGTCGAGGAACTTTTTAACTTGTTCATTCTGTGGGGCGGTTTCAATACGTAGGTGATGCCGTTATGGTCTGAGGAGGGGCAAACCGCGCGGTCGACGCGCCAGTTGTTAACACTGTCAGCAAGGTTGTGTGAGGCGTAGGTAACATCAACAATGGAGGAGCAATGTTTCCCATGTCTTATCGCCTCAAAGGTGGGTTCATCGCCTACATTGCAGACTGCCATGTTGTTAGATGCCATGATGGTGGCCACTTCTTCTCCCCTGTCATTCGCATCGCGATGTCCCCATTCCTGATGGCTTCCATTGACATCGCCGCCGACCAGCCGCAAGGAGGAGTTGGTCGTCCGCAAGAAGTTGTTTAATTTGGGCAGTGTGGATTCCTTGTCTGTGTCGGGTTCCACATAAATTGAGGCGACATCCAGGGATCTGGGACCAAAGTTGATGCGGGCGACGGCCAGGTTCGCGGTGGATAGCTGCGTGACGCCAATGGCGGCCACCGTGGATTTGGTAAGGATGCAAGCTCTGACTCGGGAGCCATTTGAAAATTGGTAGACATTAATTCCCGGTGGGGGCCTAACTTCTAGGCCACTACCCACATAGGGTTCCGATATCAAGGCCACATCGAAGTTGTTATCGCGGAAGTGCACTAAAAATTCCTGTTGGGATGTATAGCACCGGTTAAGGTTACATTGTACGATGTTTATTGTGTTAGTAACCATAGTCGGTTGATTCATTTAGGGATTTTTGGGCTTTCAGAATCTTTGGGCAAACTTTAGTGTCAAGAGCGGAGTGTTTAGTGTTTGTGCTGTTTGTTTGTTTGCAGTTGTAGCAACACATTTTAGTCGGGTCGGTTCTATGGGAGCAGGTGGAGATATGGTGCGCGGCGGAGCCGCAGTGGGCGCACGGGTAGAACTCCGCCTCGCATTTATTGCCGGTGTGCCCAAACTGTAGGCATTTCCGGCACTGCACGAAGCGGCTGAAGTCCGCCACGTGTACCCTCTGATGCTCCACGTTGACGCGGCCCTCCTCCACGAAGGTTCGTCGAACTGCCGGTGCCACTTCCAGGACTACATTGTAGAATTTATCGTTTCTGTTCTTTAGAAGGAAGCAGAGACGGAGGTCGTCGACGGGTACCTGGTTTTGGCTGCTGATTATATCCAGCAGCTCCTCTTTCGGCGTTTCCTTGCTTACCCCCTTCAGTATGATGAGGGGCTTTCGGAGCCTTGACTCCTCTGCCACAAGTCCCGGGATCCTGTTCACCCTTGCCACAATTTCGTCTCTTTGCGCGGCGTTATCAAAATTCACCTTTACCGTATTATTGCGCAGGGTGCGTACTTGCGATGGCGCAAAAGTGCTGTTGCGGAAGGTGATCTTTTTGCGCCACTCGTCGTAGACCACCGGCTGATGTTCGCCGGTCGCCTTGGCTTTGATGATCATCGCCGGTTGGACGGGAGATCGCGGCGCGGGGCGTTTGGGTGGGGGGGTGGTTGCAGCCACCGATGCGAAGGATTTTGTAAGAGGCACCGGAGTAGGCGCTGGAGGGGGAGGGGGAGGGGCCTGCGCTTTGAGCTCCTCTCGGATGGTTTCCCGGATCGTTTGGAGGACGGCGTCAGATACCGGTTTGGTGAGTTCGGGCGGCTCGTCGTATTTGGCCATCTCTACGGCGCCCATGATGTTCTGCGCGAGGTCTTTGATGCGCTTCTTGTTAGCGCTAGTCACGCTTTTCCCCTCCGAGATTTTGGCCATAATCTCCTTAGCGGAGTCAACGATGAGCATGAACGCCGTTTGAAGAGCGGTCGGGGGGGTCGGGGCGGGTTCTGGAGTTGGTGCAATAGCCGGCGTTGGTGCAGTAGTAGGGCTTGGAGAGCGACGAATCAGCGTGGGTGGGGAGTACACCAGTGCGGGGGTGGCCATCGAGGAAGGAGAGAGCGATTCCCAGCTAGCCGGGATCTCGTCCACTCCATCCCCGCGTGGGGGGTTAGGTGAGTTATGTCTGCTAGATGGGGTGCTAGGAAGCGATATCCACCCCCTAGACGGTGACGGAGGAGGAGTAGACAGCTGCCGATCGGTCGGGGATCTGCTATCTATTCGCGGCAGAGGGGGTAGAGGCGATCGCCTTTGAGCCCTCCCCCTAGGCGGGGGTGACCGAGGGGAGATACGCGGGGAGTGAGAGCGTGAATGCCCCGCTCTAGAGGTGGTGGGTAGCGGCGGGGGACTCTGCTGTGTTATAATGTCCGTAGGAGTCTCGGAGATGCGGGTGAGGTTCCTGCGGTTCCTGTCTGGGGGGCGAGTATTGGCCGCCTTACGCGGTGGTGAATGGGCTAGGACCATGTTGGCTTAGATCGGAAAAGTGTTTAGAAGAAAGTATGAAAAAATTTAGAGTATCGTCTATGTAAGTAAAAGTTGAGGAGGTGAGGGAGAACAACAGAAGAATGAATAACAATATACAGTAATTTTCCGAAGTAGAGGACGGGTAGAACTAGCAAAGTAATCCTAAACTATTGTTATTCAGGGAGCTGTTAATTTAGGTGACAATTTTTGGCCCTAGGTGGCGGTAAAAGCGAAGTAGATCTGGGTATGGAGTGTCCCAAGTGAAGTCCCTTTTACAACCTGAACACAATTGGGCGGGTGTGGTGGGCGAAAATTTCAAAAATGGGTGGTCCTATCGAGACGTGTGAGGCGTCAAAAGATGCGCCTCCGTTAGCCTGATAAGATGGTGCAACAAGCTAGCGAGGGTCCGATAGAAAAAATTTGGAAAAAAGGGGAAAAAGTGTGATTTTATTAAAATTTGTATGAAAAATTTCTATGTTACAGGTGAGAATGCTAGAAAACTGCAACGGAAAGCGACGAAACTTCACAGGGAGCCGGGAGACAGGTAAGTAAGCAGAACTAAAACCAAAGACGATCAAGGGATAGCGAGAAAAAGTTTTAGGGAATTATTTGAGTGTTAGCGCCTAAGTATGGCGTTTACGGAAACTAAATGAATTTTTTAAAGAGAAATTATGGAGAAAACTGCACTGAAAACACTTGTTATATCGATGGGTACACGAGATGCACTAAAGAGAAAATTCACAGGGATGTAGGGGAACAAATAGGTATATGTCGAACACGTGCCTGAGGGGCTTAGGTAGACTTTTTGAAGATCGTGAAAATACGATTTCAAAAACGGGTGGTCCTATCGAGACGTGTGAGGCGTCAAAAGATGCGCCTCCGTTAGCCTGATAAGATGGTGCAACAAGCTAGCGAGGGTCCGATAGGAAAAACTTGGAAAAAACAGGAAAAAGTGTGATTTTAATAAAATTTGTATGAAAATTTACTATGTTACAGGTGAGAATGCAAGAAAACTGCAACGGAATGCAACGAAACTTCACAGGGAGCAGGGAGACAGGTAAGTGAGCAGAACTACAATGAAAGACGATCAAGGGATAGCGAGAAAAAATTTTAGAGAATTATTTGGGTGTTAGCGCCTAAGTATGGCGTTCACGGAAACTAAATGAATTTTTTAAAGAGAAATTATGGAGAAAACTGCACTGAAAACACTTGTTATATCGATGGGTACACGAGATGCACTAAAGAGAAAATTCACAGGGATGTAGGGGAACAAATAGGTATATGTCGAACACGTGGTTAGGTTAGGTTAGGTTAGGTTAGGTTAGGTTAGGTTAGGTTAGGTTAGGTTAGGTTAGGTTAGGTTAGGTTAGGTTAGGTTAGGTTAGGTTAGGTTAGGTTAGGTTAGGTTAGGTTAGGTTAGGTTAGGTTAGGTTAGGTTAGGTTAGGTTAGGTTAGGTTAGGTTAGGTTAGGTTAGGTTAGGTTAGGTTAGGTTAGGTTAGGTTAGGTTAGGTTAGGTTAGGTTAGGTTAGGTTAGGTTAGGTTAGGTTAGGTTAGGTTAGGTTAGGTTAGGTTAGGTTAGGTTAGGTTAGGTTAGGTTAGGTTAGGTTAGGTTAGGTTAGGTTAGGTTAGGTTAGGTTAGGTTAGGTTAGGTTAGGTTAGGTTAGGTTAGGTTAGGTTAGGTTAGGTTAGGTTAGGTTGGGGTGCTACTGTCAGGAAACCTCCACGTTGGCTCGATGATTTGAAGGTTTGCTTCTGTCACTTGATCTTTGATTCGGTGATAGCGGCGGCTGACAAGTTATTGGGCTGGTGCACCCTGGGCGACGGTTAATAACTCCCCGTTTAGGGGTCTTGTTAGCCGTTGGCAAATGTCCTGGCAACTGGTGGTGGGTTACCCATGTCGGGTAACCCAGGTTGGAGAGCCAATTGGCTCAGTGGCTGTGAGAGAAGGGGGCTAAGCCCTCTACTCTTACAGCCGTGGTAGGGGTCGCGGGGGAAGAGGAGGGGTTGGTATTACGGTGCGCCGCTCTCCCTATCCTCCGCGACCAGGCGCGGCCATGGCGCAAACATGGTGGTCGGTGGGGCCGCAGAGGAGGAGGACTGCCGGTATTACGGTGCGCCGCTGTCCCTATCCTCTGCGGCCGAATGAGGCGCGGCCATGGCGCAGGCATGGTGGTCGGTGGGGCCGCAGAGGAGGAGGACTGCCGGTATTACGGTGCGCCGCTGTCCCTATCCTCTGCGGCCGAATAAGACGGAGAGCCGCTGCCTCCGGTCTGCTTCCGGACTGGATGGCGTGCGGCTCGCCTTGGTGGTTGGGGGCGCGCCTGCGGGCGCCCCCCTGAATCGGTGGGACAAGGGTCCCACCCGGCGGCAGGGGTCCTTCAGATGTCGGAGGGCCCCTGAGAGTGGAGAGTCCGGTCTCTGGTGATAGAGACCGGCCAGTCGCTGAGGCGCCTTGTGCTAGTTAGATCCGAGGCGCCTCTTTGTAAAGCGGCCGATGGCATCCGCAGGGGTTTAGTGGGTAGTCTGGGCCGATTAGCTGCCCAGGAGTCCCACACTCAGTGCGTAAATGCATTCCCCTGCGAAAACAAAAAAAAAAAAAAAAGGTTAGGTTAGGTTAGGTTAGGTTGGGGTGCTACTGTCAGGAAACCTCCACGTTGGCTCGATGATTTGAAGGTTTGCTTCTGTCACTTGATCTTTGATTCGGTGATAGCGGCGGCTGACAAGTTATTGGGCTGGTGCACCCTGGGCGACGGTTAATAACTCCCCGTTTAGGGGTCTTGTTAGCCGTTGGCAAATGTCCTGGCAACTGGTGGTGGGTTACCCATGTCGGGTAACCCAGGTTGGAGAGCCAATTGGCTCAGTGGCTGTGAGAGAAGGGGGCTAAGCCCTCTACTCTTACAGCCGTGGTAGGGGTCGCGGGGGAGGAGGAGGGGTTGGTATTACGGTGCGCCGCTCTCCCTATCCTCCGCGACCAGGCGCGGCCATGGCGCAAACATGGTGGTCGGTGGGGCCGCAGAGGAGGAGGACTGCCGGTATTACGGTGCGCCGTTGTCCCTATCCTCTGCGGCCGAATGAGGCGCGGCCATGGCGCAGGCATGGTGGTCGGTGGGGCCGCAGAGGAGGAGGACTGCCGGTATTACGGTGCGCCGCTGTCCCTATCCTCTGCGGCCGAATAAGACGGAGAGCCGCTGCCTCCGGTCTGCTTCCGGACTGGATGGCGTGCGGCTCGCCTTGGTGGTTGGGGGCGCGCCTGCGGGCGCCCCCCCTGAATCGGTGGGACAGAGGTCCCACCCGGCGGCAGGGGTCCTCCAGATGTCGGAGGGCCCCTGAGAGTGGAGAGTCCGGTCTCTGGTGAAAGAGACCGGCCAGTCGCTGAGGCGCCTTGTGCTAGTTAGATCCGAGGCGCCTCTTTGTAAAGCGGCCGATGGCATCCGCAGGGGTTTAGTGGGTAGTCTGGGCCGATTATCTGCCCAGGAGTCCCACACTCAGTGCGTAAATGCATTCCCCTGCGAAAACAAAAAAAAAAAAAAAAAAAAAAAAAAAAAAAGGTTAGGTTAGGTTAGGTTAGGTTAGGTTAGGTTAGGTTAGGTTAGGTTAGGTTAGGTTAGGTTAGGTTAGGTTAGGTTAGGTTAGGTTAGGTTAGGTTAGGTTAGGTTAGGTTAGGTTAGGTTAGGTTAGGTTAGGTTAGGTTAGGTTAGGTTAGGTTAGGTTAGGTTAGGTTAGGTTAGGTTAGGTTAGGTTAGGTTAGGTTAGGTTAGGTTAGGTTAGGTTAGGTTAGGTTAGGTTAGGTTAGGTTAGGTTAGGTTAGGTTAGGTTAGGTTAGGTTAGGTTAGGTTAGGTTAGGTTAGGTTAGGTTAGGTTAGGTTAGGTTAGGTTAGGTTAGGTTAGGTTAGGTTAGGTTAGGTTAGGTTAGGTTAGGTTAGGTTAGGTTAGGTTAGGTTAGGTTAGGTTAGGTTAGGTTGGGGTGCTACTGTCAGGAAACCTCCACGTTGGCTCGATGATTTGAAGGTTTGCTTCTGTCACTTGATCTTTGATTCGGTGATAGCGGCGGCTGACAAGTTATTGGGCTGGTGCACCCTGGGCGACGGTTAATAACTCCCCGTTTAGGGGTCTTGTTAGCCGTTGGCAAATGTCCTGGCAACTGGTGGTGGGTTACCCATGTCGGGTAACCCAGGTTGGAGAGCCAATTGGCTCAGTGGCTGTGAGAGAAGGGGGCTAAGCCCTCTACTCTTACAGCCGTGGTAGGGGTCGCGGGGGAAGAGGAGGGGTTGGTATTACGGTGCGCCGCTCTCCCTATCCTCCGCGACCAGGCGCGGCCATGGCGCAAACATGGTGGTCGGTGGGGCCGCAGAGGAGGAGGACTGCCGGTATCACGGTGCGCCGCTGTCCCTATCCTCTGCGGCCGAATGAGGCGCGGCCATGGCGCAGACATGGTGGTCGGTGGGGCCGCAGAGGAGGAGGACTGCCGGTATTGCGGTGCGCCGCTGTCCCTATCCTCTGCGGCCGAATAAGACGGAGAGCCGCTGCCTCCGGTCTGCTTCCGGACTGGATGGCGTGCGGCTCGCCTTGGTGGTTGGGGGCGCGCCTGCGGGCGCCCCCCCTGAATCGGTGGGACAGAGGTCCCACCCGGCGGCAGGGGTCCTCCAGATGTCGGAGGGCCCCTGAGAGTGGAGAGTCCGGTCTCTGGTAAAAGAGACCGGCCAGTCGCTGAGGCGCCTTGTGCTAGTTAGATCCGAGGCGCCTCTTTGTAAAGCGGCCGATGGCATCCGCAGGGGTTTAGTGGGTAGTCTGGGCCGTTTGCCCAGGAGTCCCACACTCAGTGCGTAAATGCATTCCCCTGCGAAAACAAAAAAAAAAAAAAAAGGTTAGGTTAGGTTAGGTTAGGTTAGGTTAGGTTAGGTTAGGTTCACAGTGTAATACGGGAGGCACTCCGGTACTTTGGGGTGCCCTCGTACCTGCGGCGGCTGTTGGGGGTGTACCTGGAGGATCGTGTTGTCCTGTACGAGGACGGGGGGGGTCGTATGGTTCGGCGGAGCGTCGGATGCGGTGTGCCACAGGGGTCGATTCTCGGCCCTATCCTGTGGGACATCGCATACGATTGGGTCCTGCGGTGCCGGCTTCCCCCCGGGACGGGTGTCATCTGCTATGCGGATGACACTCTCTTCACGTCCCGGGGTGCGAACTTCGGTGAGGCGGCGCGGCTGGCCGAAACGGGCCTCGCCCTTTTGGTCGGCCGCATAGAGAGGCTGGGGCTTCGGGTCCGACTGGATAAGACCGAAGTCCTCCTCTTCCGCGGGGCCCGGACGCGAGGACCTCCCCCAGGGGCGCGCCTCCAGGTGGGTCATGAGGAGTTGAGGGTGAGTGCCCAGATGAAATACCTGGGCCTCATCCTCGACGGGAGATGGTCCTTTGTCCCCCACTTCCGAGAGCTGGGGCAAAGGATCGTCAGGACGGCTGCGTCGCTGGGCCGACTCCTGCCCAATCTGGGTGGGCCCAGCGACGCTGTACGGAAGCTGTACTCCGGCGTGTGCCGGAGTATGGCGATGTACGGCGCCCCCGTTTGGGTGGACGCCCTTGCCGCGGAGAATAAGCGCCTTCTCCGGCAGGCGCAGAAGGTGATCGCGGTAAGGGCGATACGGGGGTACCGTACCGTGGCGTACGCTGCGGCCACAGCCCTCGCGGGCGACCCGCCGTGGGAGTTGGTGGCGGAGGTGCTCGCCGAGGTTTACCACTTTGTGGCGAACAGGAGGGAAATCGGCGAGCACCCCTCGCCTGAGATAGTCCGGCGGGTCCGCTTGCGAGGGCAAGCGGAACTCATGCGGAGGTGGGAGGCAGACCTGGCGCGGGCAACGTACGGTGTACGCACAGTGGAGGCCCTGCGCCAGGTCCTGGAGAGATGGATGTTGAGGCGGCGCAAGCCTCTCACCTTCCGCATGACGCAGGTGCTCACCGGGCATGGCTGCTTCGGTGAGTACTTGCACCGCGTGGCCCAGCGGGAGACCGAGCCGGTCTGCCACGATTGTGGCGAGGCTCGGGACACTGCTCAACATGTTCTAGAGCAGTGTCCCAGGTGGAGTCGGCAGCGCCACGATCTGGTGGCAGTGCTCGGTGGAGTGGATCTGTCGCTCCCGAGTGTCGTCAATGCGATGCTCGGGAGTGACGGAGCCTGGGCGGCAGTGGCCTCCTTCTGTGAGACTGTTATGTCACAGAGGGAGGCCGAGGAAAGGAACCGCGAGGACCACCCCCTCGCGGAGCCGATCCGCAGAAGGCGGACGGGGGCGCGACGCAGGCGCTACCTTGCGCGCCTGCAGGCGCCCCCCTAAATCGGTGGGACTAGTCCCACCCGACGGCAGGGGTCCACCAGGTGTCGGTGGGCCCCTGAGAATGGTGAGTCCGGTCTCTGGCGAAAGAGACCGGCCAGTCGCTGAGGCGTCTTGTGTTAGATAGATCCGAGGCGCCTCCCTGTAAAGCGGCCGATGGCACCCGCAGGGGTTTAGTGGGTAGTCTGGGCTGGATAGCGGCCCAGGAGTCCCACACTCAGTGCGTAAATGCATTCCCCTGCGAAAACAAAAAAAAAAAAAAAAAAAAAAAAAGGTTAGGTTAGGTTAGGTTAGGTTAGGTTAGGTTAGGTTAGGTTAGGTTAGGTTAGGTTCTGGTGGAGGGTATCGAAAGAGACCCATGGGGCCGGCCGTATAAGTGGGCGCGAGACAAATTGCGCCCACAGGCGACCCCGCTAACGGAGACCCTTCAGCCAGCTCTGCTGGGGGAGATTGTCGGGGATCTATTCCCCGGCAATCCGCGAGGGTTTTCTCCTCCGAGGATGGCCCGACAGCCGCCTGACGCGGAGGGAGAAGAGGTGGAGGCGGATCCGCCTCCCGTCACCGACGTCGAAATGGAGGTGGTCCTCGACCGCCTCCAGACAAGGAAGAGGGCACCGGGTCCAGACGGGGTGCACGGGAAAGTGCTTGCGCTGATTCTCGTGCACCTCGGGGAGGAGTTTCGGGGGCTGCTCAACCGCTGTCTGCGAGAGGGGCAGTTCCCGAAATTATGGAAGGAGGGCCGGCTCTGCCTTATTCCGAAGGGGAGCCGGCCCTTGGACTCGGCTTCGGCGGTGCGACCTCTGGTCCTGCTGAGCGAGGCTGGGAAGGCCCTAGAGAGCGTTGTGGCCTCTCGCCTCGTTCGGCATGTGGAGGAAGGCCCGGGACCGCGTCTCTCTGACGTGCAGTACGGATTCCGGGCCAAGGGGTCCACCATCGACGCCCTCAGGCGTCTGCGGTCGGTGACGGAGGAGGCGGATCGAGAAGGCGAGGTGACCCTGGCGACGTCGTTAGACATCGCCAACGCCTTCAACAGTATCCCGCACTGTGTAATACGGGAGGCGCTCCGGTACTTCGGAGTGCCCTCGTACCTGCGGGGGCTGTTGGGGGCGTACCTGGAGGAGCGGGTCGTCCTGTACGAGGACAGGGGAGGTCAAATGGTCCGGCGGGGCGTCGGGTGCGGTGTCCCGCAGGGGTCGATTCTCGGCCCTATCCTGTGGGACATCGCATACGATTGGGTCCTGCGGTGCCGGCTTCCCCCCGGGACGGGTGTCATCTGCTATGCGGATGACACTCTCTTCACGTCCCGGGGTGCGAATTTCGGTGAGGCGGCGCGGCTGGCCGAAACGGGCCTCGCCCTTTTGGTCGGCCGCATAGAGAGGCTGGGGCTTCGGGTCCGACTGGATAAGACCGAAGTCCTCCTCTTCCGCGGGGCCCGGGCGCGAGGACCTCCCCCAGGGGCGCGCCTCCAGGTGGGTCATGAGGAGTTGAGGGTGAGTGCCCAGATGAAATACCTGGGCCTCATCCTCGACGGGAGATGGTCCTTTGTCCCCCACTTCCGAGAGCTGGGGCAAAGGATCATCAGGACGGCTGCGTCGCTGGGCCGACTCCTGCCCAATCTGGGTGGGCCCAGCGACGCTGTACGGAAGCTGTACTCCGGCGTGTGCCGGAGTATGGCGATGTACGGCGCCCCCGTTTGGGTGGACGCCCTTGCCGCGGAGAATAAGCGCCTTCTCCGGCAGGCGCAGAAGGTGATCGCGGTAAGGGCGATACGGGGGTACCGTACAGTGGCGTTCTCTGCGGCCACAGCCCTCGCGGGCGACCCGCCGTGGGAGTTGGTGGCGGAGGTGCTCGCCGAGGTTTACCACTTTGTGGCGAACAGGAGGGAAATCGGCGAGCACCCCTCGCCTGAGATGGTCCGGCGGGTCCGCTTGCGAGGGCAAGCGGAACTCATGCGGAGGTGGGAGGCAGACCTGGCGCGGGCAACGTACGGTGTACGCACAGTGGAGGCCCTGCGCCAGGTCCTGGAGAGATGGATGTTGAGGCGGCGCAAGCCTCTCACCTTCCGCATGACGCAGGTGCTCACCGGGCATGGCTGCTTCGGTGAGTACTTGCACCGCGTGGCCCAGCGGGAGACCGAGCCGGTCTGCCACGATTGTGGCGAGGCTCGGGACACTGCTCAACATGTTCTAGAGCAGTGTCCCAGGTGGAGTCGGCAGCGCCACGATCTGGTGGCAGTGCTCGGTGGAGTGGATCTGTCGCTCCCGAGTGTCGTCAATGCGATGCTCGGGAGTGACGGAGCCTGGGCGGCAGTGGCCTCCTTCTGTGAGACTGTTATGTCACAGAGGGAGGCCGAGGAAAGGAACCGCGAGGACCACCCCCTCGCGGAGCCGATCCGCAGAAGGCGGACGGGGGTGCGACGCAGGCGCTACCTTGCGCGCCTGCAGGCGCCCCCCTAAATCGGTGGGACTAGTCCCACCCGACGGCAGGGGTCCACCAGGTGTCGGTGGGCCCCTGAGAATGGTGAGTCCGGTCTCTGGCGAAAGAGACCGGCCAGTCGCTGAGGCGTCTTGTGTTAGATAGATCCGAGGCGCCTCCCTGTAAAGCGGCCGATGGCACCCGCAGGGGTTTAGTGGGTAGTCTGGGCTGGATAGCGGCCCAGGAGTCCCACACTCAGTGCGTAAATGCATTCCCCTGCGAAAACAAAAAAAAAAAAAAAAAAAAAAAAAAAAAAAAAAAGGTTAGGTTAGGTTAGGTTAGGTTAGGTTAGGTTAGGTTAGGTTAGGTTAGGTTAGGTTAGGTTAGGTTAGGTTAGGTTAGGTTAGGTTAGGTTAGGTTAGGTTAGGTTAGGTTAGGTTAGGTTAGGTTAGGTTAGGTTAGGTTAGGTTAGGTTAGGTTAGGTTAGGTTAGGTTAGGTTAGGTTAGGTTAGGTTAGGTTAGGTTAGGTTAGGTTAGGTTAGGTTAGGTTAGGTTAGGTTAGGTTAGGTTAGGTTAGGTTAGGTTAGGTTAGGTTAGGTTAGGTTAGGTTAGGTTAGGTTAGGTTAGGTTAGGTTAGGTTAGGTTAGGTTAGGTTAGGTTAGGTTAGGTTAGGTTAGGTTAGGTTAGGTTAGGTTAGGTTAGGTTAGGTTAGGTTAGGTTAGGTTAGGTTAGGTTAGGTTAGGTTAGGTTAGGTTAGGTTAGGTTAGGTTAGGTTAGGTTAGGTTAGGTTAGGTTAGGTTAGGTTAGGTTAGGTTAGGTTAGGTTAGGTTAGGTTAGGTTAGGTTAGGTTAGGTTAGGTTAGGTTAGGTTAGGTTAGGTTAGGTTAGGTTAGGTTAGGTTAGGTTAGGTTAGGTTAGGTTAGGTTAGGTTAGGTTAGGTTAGGTTAGGTTAGGTTAGGTTAGGTTAGGTTAGGTTAGGTTAGGTTAGGTTAGGTTAGGTTAGGTTAGGTTAGGTTAGGTTAGGTTAGGTTAGGTTAGGTTAGGTTAGGTTAGGTTAGGTTAGGTTAGGTTAGGTTAGGTTAGGTTAGGTTAGGTTAGGTTAGGTTAGGTTAGGTTAGGTTAGGTTAGGTTAGGTTAGGTTAGGTTAGGTTAGGTTAGGTTAGGTTAGGTTAGGTTAGGTTAGGTTAGGTTAGGTTAGGTTAGGTTAGGTTAGGTTAGGTTAGGTTAGGTTAGGTTAGGTTAGGTTAGGTTAGGTTAGGTTAGGTTAGGTTAGGTTAGGTTAGGTTAGGTTAGGTTAGGTTAGGTTAGGTTAGGTTAGGTTAGGTTAGGTTAGGTTAGGTTAGGTTAGGTTAGGTTAGGTTAGGTTAGGTTAGGTTAGGTTAGGTTAGGTTAGGTTAGGTTAGGTTAGGTTAGGTTAGGTTAGGTTAGGTTAGGTTAGGTTAGGTTAGGTTAGGTTAGGTTAGGTTAGGTTAGGTTAGGTTAGGTTAGGTTAGGTTAGGTTAGGTTAGGTTAGGTTAGGTTAGGTTAGGTTAGGTTAGGTTAGGTTAGGTTAGGTTAGGTTAGGTTAGGTTAGGTTAGGTTAGGTTAGGTTAGGTTAGGTTAGGTTAGGTTAGGTTAGGTTAGGTTAGGTTAGGTTAGGTTAGGTTAGGTTAGGTTAGGTTAGGTTAGGTTAGGTTAGGTTAGGTTAGGTTAGGTTAGGTTAGGTTAGGTTAGGTTAGGTTAGGTTAGGTTAGGTTAGGTTAGGTTAGGTTAGGTTAGGTTAGGTTAGGTTAGGTTAGGTTAGGTTAGGTTAGGTTAGGTTAGGTTAGGTTAGGTTAGGTTAGGTTAGGTTAGGTTAGGTTAGGTTAGGTTAGGTTAGGTTAGGTTAGGTTAGGTTAGGTTAGGTTAGGTTAGGTTAGGTTAGGTTAGGTTAGGTTAGGTTAGGTTAGGTTAGGTTAGGTTAGGTTAGGTTAGGTTAGGTTAGGTTAGGTTAGGTTAGGTTAGGTTAGGTTAGGTTAGGTTAGGTTAGGTTGGAGGTGTAGTGTGCGAAGAGGTGTAGTGTGCGAAGGAGGTGTAGTGTGCGAAGGAGGTGTAGTGTGCGAAGAGGTGTAGTGTGCGAGTTGAGGTGTAGTGTGCGAACTGAGGTGTAGTGTGCGAACTGAGGTGTAGTGTGCGAACTGAGGTGTAGTGTGCGAACTGAGGTGTAGTGTGCGAACTGAGGTGTAGTGTGCGAACTGAGGTGTAGTGTGCGAACTGAGGTGTAGTGTGCGAACTGAGGTGTAGTGTGCGAACTGAGGTGTAGTGTGCTAACTGAGGTGTAGTGTGCTAACTGAAGTACTCTGGTTATTAATCGGCGCTAAGGGCGAATTCGACGTCCTCTATTGGTTTTTATTTGTTTTGACGGTTCAGTGTCTTGGCTCCTTGTTGAGTTGAGGCACTGACAAGATCCTATTGTTGGTCAGTTGTATCTGACCAGAGCTATTGGATCGCTGGTGCGTTCTTATAGCCAGGCAGAGGCCAATTTCTGCCCTCTGTCTGTAGACTGTGATTTGTTTTGCCCCATTTGGGGCGATCTATTTCTGGCGTGGTCACTTCCCGGCCCAATATGGGTAGGAACGTGGCCAAATCTTCGAGGGGAAGATCTCTGACCCCAAGGGGGAAGAGATCAACCGGGGGGGTTAATGAGGACGTGGGTGAGAAGACGATCAGCCGGTCGGAGTCGCTGTACTTCTCGGACGGCGACTCGGACGGGTCAATCGATCTTCCGGAGATCAAGATGGGCGGGGAGAAGCGGGGTCAAGCCCCAAAAAGGAAAGCTTCGGAGGATGTTGAGGAGGCCGAAAGGGCTTCCAACAAGCTTTCCTCCGTCACGAGGGGCCGGGCTGCTCGTCGGGGCTCGTATTCTGGGACGGCCGAGGCGAGGGAAAGGCTCCGCGATCTCTCGGCGGACTATGCCCAGTTCGAGCGGGAGTTAGAGAGGGCTGGTACTAGCAGCTACTTGAAGGGTACGGAGCAGACCAGTAAGAGGTGCTTGGTGGATGAGCACCTCGAGGTCGTGAGGGCTGCTGCCCAGAGAGTTTTGGCGGAGGCCGGAAAATCCGGCAATTTGAAAGGGACTGCATGGCGGGCCATGAATGAGGCCTGCCATGATATTATTGTGGCGGCTGGGAAAATTGAGGCCCAGTGTGAGGAGTCGGAAGCTGTCCGCATACTCAGAGCGGACAACAAGAGAATGCGGGAGCAGCTTTCGCTCCTCCAACAAGAGACAAAGGCCCTCCGCACAGCCTTTGCCGAACGGGTGACTCCGGCGCCGACAGAGGCCCAAACAGCGGCAAATGCCCCCTCTCTTGAGGACATCAGGGGACTCCTCTCCGAATGGAAGGAGTCCTTTGAGAGGAACATGTTCCTCAAGTTGGGGGGAATGGTAAACGACCGCCTCAAAGAGGCGGAGAAAAGGGGCATCCTGGCCCCGGAGCCCATCGTTCGGCCGCCACTCGCAGCTGACGCGAAGAGGAAGGAGGCCGAAACACTGGCCTCAAAAACAGGGCGAAATTATGCTGGTGCTGTAGCGGGGGCCACCCTCATGCCCCCAGCTCGACCTGGGCCTGCACCCAAAGCTGTCGCAGGCAAAAAGCAGCCCAAACAAGGGACCGTACAGGCCCAGGTACCCATCGAAACACCTGCCGAAGTGCCTCCGCCCCATGAAGGCGAACAGGGGTGGGCCGAGGTGGTTAGGAGGGGGAAAAAGAAGGGGAACAAACCCTCCCCTTCTGCCCAGCAGGAGCCTACCCCTGTGAAGGCCCCCAAGGCGAGCGCACAGCCGCCCAAAAAAGTGAAATTCACCGCACCCAAGACTTCGGCGGTAGTGGTGACCCTCAAGCCGGAATCCAAACTGGATTACCGCACGGTAATATCGAGGGCCACCACTATCGACCTTTCGTCGATTGGGGTGGATCACGTGTCGGCTGTGCGTGGAACGGCAACGGGGGCCCGCATCATCGAGATACCCGGGGCTGACAGTGGGGCTGCGGCGGACAGCCTCGCAGAGAAGCTCCGGGAGGTCATAGGGACTGAGGCGGAGGTCACAAGGCCCTTCAAGGCGGCGCAAATAAGGGTCTCTGGACTCGATGAGGGAGTGACGCCAGAGGCCCTAAAAGAGGCCACAGCGAGGGCGGGAAAATGTCCACCGGGACAGGTCAGGGTGGGAAACATCCGCATAGCGCCGGATATGACGGCGGCGGTAATCATCACCTGCCCTGTGGCGGCTGCCAACGCCCTAATAGACGAGGGGCGCCTTCTTGTCGGTTGGACAGCTGCCAAGGTCAGGGGGCTGGAGGCCCTGCCCATGCGGTGCTACCGGTGCATGGGCATAGGCCACACCAGAGCCCTCTGTCCGTCCCCGGTGGACAGATCGGAGTTATGCCATCGCTGTGGCAAATCTGGGCATACTTCCTCAGAGTGCGGGGCCAGTGAACCCTGGTGTGCGGTGTGTTATGCGCACAAGTTGGCCGCCAAACACACAATGGGCGGCCCATCGTGCAATCCCCCGCGCATGCGGGGCAAACTGGCCCCTCCAAAAAGGGGAGCCTCCGAGGGCACCACGATGGAGCACTAATGACAGACGGGTCTGCGCAACAGGTTGAGGTGCTGCAGGCCAACGTCAACCACTGCGCCCGTGCACAGGACCTGCTAGTCCAGCACGTGGCGGAGTGGTCTATTGGTGCTGCCGTCGTGGTGGAACCGTATTGTGTCCCCCCCCTTCCTACTTGGGTCGGAGATGCGGACGGGCTGGTGGCAATCACCTCTCCCCGAACTGGGGATCGCCCGCCTCTCTCGAGAATCGACAGTGGCCCGGGTTACGCGGCGGCAAGATGGGGAGAGTTTGTCATAGTCGCGGCATACTTCTCCCCCAATAGGCCGCTGCGGGCCTTTGAGGATTTTCTCGAGAGAGTGGGTGAGGTAATTGGGAGAGCGGCACCAGCACCGGTGCTACTGATGGGAGACCTCAATGCTAAGCACTCGGCATGGGGCTCTCCCGTCGACGACCCGAGGGGGGAGGCCCTGTACGATTGGGCTGTGGGCGCGGGGCTTGAAGTCCTGAACCGGGGCAACGTTGACACATGCGTGCGGCGGAACGGGGCGTCGATTGTCGACATATCCCTTGCGAGTCCCGTCATTGCTGCACGCGTTGTAGATTGGCGTGTCCTGGAGGACGTGGAGACCCTCTCAGATCACCGGTACATCCGGATGGGGGTCTCCAACAGGCCCCAGCGGCCCGTACAGGGCTTGAGGGGGCGGGCCCGGAGGTTCCCAAGGTGGAGTCTGACTAGCCTCGACAGGGACCTG
>NC_071314.1:0-17500 GCF_027563975.2 Plodia interpunctella
AACCTAACCTAACCTAACCTAACCTAACCTAACCTAACCTAACCTAACCTAACCTAACCTAACCTAACCTAACCTAACCTAACCTAACCTAACCTAACCTAACCTAACCTAACCTAACCTAACCTAACCTAACCTAACCTAACCTAACCTAACCTAACCTAACCTAACCTAACCTAACCTAACCTAACCTAACCTAACCTAACCTAACCTAACCTAACCTAACCTAACCTAACCTAACCTAACCTAACCTAACCTAACCTAACCTAACCTAACCTAACCTAACCTAACCTAACCTAACCTAACCTAACCTAACCTAACCTAACCTAACCTAACCTAACCTAACCTAACCTAACCTAACCTAACCTAACCTAACCTAACCTAACCTAACCTAACCTAACCTAACCTAACCTAACCTAACCTAACCTAACCTAACCTAACCTAACCTAACCTAACCTAACCTAACCTAACCTAACCTAACCTAACCTAACCTAACCTAACCTAACCTAACCTAACCTAACCTAACCTAACCTAACCTAACCTAACCTAACCTAACCTAACCTAACCTAACCTAACCTAACCTAACCTAACCTAACCTAACCTAACCTAACCTAACCTAACCTAACCTAACCTAACCTAACCTAACCTAACCTAACCTAACCTAACCTAACCTAACCTAACCTAACCTAACCTAACCTAACCTAACCTAACCTAACCTAACCTAACCTAACCTAACCTAACCTAACCTAACCTAACCTAACCTAACCTAACCTAACCTAACCTAACCTAACCTAACCTAACCTAACCTAACCTAACCTAACCTAACCTAACCTAACCTAACCTAACCTAACCTAACCTAACCTAACCTAACCTAACCTAACCTAACCTAACCTAACCTAACCTAACCTAACCTAACCTAACCTAACCTAACCTAACCTAACCTAACCTAACCTAACCTAACCTAACCTAACCTAACCTAACCTAACCTAACCTAACCTAACCTAACCTAACCTAACCTAACCTAACCTAACCTAACCTAACCTAACCTAACCTAACCTAACCTAACCTAACCTAACCTAACCTAACCTAACCTAACCTAACCTAACCTAACCTAACCTAACCTAACCTAACCTAACCTAACCTAACCTAACCTAACCTAACCTAACCTAACCTAACCTAACCTAACCTAACCTAACCTAACCTAACCTAACCTAACCTAACCTAACCTAACCTAACCTAACCTAACCTAACCTAACCTAACCTAACCTAACCTAACCTAACCTAACCTAACCTAACCTAACCTAACCTAACCTAACCTAACCTAACCTAACCTAACCTAACCTAACCTAACCTAACCTAACCTAACCTAACCTAACCTAACCTAACCTAACCTAACCTAACCTAACCTAACCTAACCTAACCTAACCTAACCTAACCTAACCTAACCTAACCTAACCTAACCTAACCTAACCTAACCTAACCTAACCTAACCTAACCTAACCTAACCTAACCTAACCTAACCTAACCTAACCTAACCTAACCTAACCTAACCTAACCTAACCTAACCTAACCTAACCTAACCTAACCTAACCTAACCTAACCTAACCTAACCTAACCTAACCTAACCTAACCTAACCTAACCTAACCTAACCTAACCTAACCTAACCTAACCTAACCTAACCTAACCTAACCTAACCTAACCTAACCTAACCTAACCTAACCTAACCTAACCTAACCTAACCTAACCTAACCTAACCTAACCTAACCTAACCTAACCTAACCTAACCTAACCTAACCTAACCTAACCTAACCTAACCTAACCTAACCTAACCTAACCTAACCTAACCTAACCTAACCTAACCTAACCTAACCTAACCTAACCTAACCTAACCTAACCTAACCTAACCTAACCTAACCTAACCTAACCTAACCTAACCTAACCTAACCTAACCTAACCTAACCTAACCTAACCTAACCTAACCTAACCTAACCTAACCTAACCTAACCTAACCTAACCTAACCTAACCTAACCTAACCTAACCTAACCTAACCTAACCTAACCTAACCTAACCTAACCTAACCTAACCTAACCTAACCTAACCTAACCTAACCTAACCTAACCTAACCTAACCTAACCTAACCTAACCTAACCTAACCTAACCTAACCTAACCTAACCTAACCTAACCTAACCTAACCTAACCTAACCTAACCTAACCTAACCTAACCTAACCTAACCTAACCTAACCTAACCTAACCTAACCTAACCTAACCTAACCTAACCTAACCTAACCTAACCTAACCTAACCTAACCTAACCTAACCTAACCTAACCTAACCTAACCTAACCTAACCTAACCTAACCTAACCTAACCTAACCTAACCTAACCTAACCTAACCTAACCTAACCTAACCTAACCTAACCTAACCTAACCTAACCTAACCTAACCTAACCTAACCTAACCTAACCTAACCTAACCTAACCTAACCTAACCTAACCTAACCTAACCTAACCTAACCTAACCTAACCTAACCTAACCTAACCTAACCTAACCTAACCTAACCTAACCTAACCTAACCTAACCTAACCTAACCTAACCTAACCTAACCTAACCTAACCTAACCTAACCTAACCTAACCTAACCTAACCTAACCTAACCTAACCTAACCTAACCTAACCTAACCTAACCTAACCTAACCTAACCTAACCTAACCTAACCTAACCTAACCTAACCTAACCTAACCTAACCTAACCTAACCTAACCTAACCTAACCTAACCTAACCTAACCTAACCTAACCTAACCTAACCTAACCTAACCTAACCTAACCTAACCTAACCTAACCTAACCTAACCTAACCTAACCTAACCTAACCTAACCTAACCTAACCTAACCTAACCTAACCTAACCTAACCTAACCTAACCTAACCTAACCTAACCTAACCTAACCTAACCTAACCTAACCTAACCTAACCTAACCTAACCTAACCTAACCTAACCTAACCTAACCTAACCTAACCTAACCTAACCTAACCTAACCTAACCTAACCTAACCTAACCTAACCTAACCTAACCTAACCTAACCTAACCTAACCTAACCTAACCTAACCTAACCTAACCTAACCTAACCTAACCTAACCTAACCTAACCTAACCTAACCTAACCTAACCTAACCTAACCTAACCTAACCTAACCTAACCTAACCTAACCTAACCTAACCTAACCTAACCTAACCTAACCTAACCTAACCTAACCTAACCTAACCTAACCTAACCTAACCTAACCTAACCTAACCTAACCTAACCTAACCTAACCTAACCTAACCTAACCTAACCTAACCTAACCTAACCTAACCTAACCTAACCTAACCTAACCTAACCTAACCTAACCTAACCTAACCTAACCTAACCTAACCTAACCTAACCTAACCTAACCTAACCTAACCTAACCTAACCTAACCTAACCTAACCTAACCTAACCTAACCTAACCTAACCTAACCTAACCGAACCTAACCTAACCTAACCTAACCTAACCTAACCTAACCTAACCTAACCTAACCTAACCTAACCTAACCTAACCTAACCTAACCTAACCTAACCTAACCTAACCTAACCTAACCTAACCTAACCTAACCTAACCTAACCTAACCTAACCTAACCTAACCTAACCTAACCTAACCTAACCTAACCTAACCTAACCTAACCTAACCTAACCTAACCTAACCTAACCTAACCTAACCTAACCTAACCTAACCTAACCTAACCTAACCTAACCTAACCTAACCTAACCTAACCTAACCTAACCTAACCTAACCTAACCTAACCTAACCTAACCTAACCTAACCTAACCTAACCTAACCTAACCTAACCTAACCTAACCTAACCTAACCTAACCTAACCTAACCTAACCTAACCTAACCTAACCTAACCTAACCTAACCTAACCTAACCTAACCTAACCTAACCTAACCTAACCTAACCTAACCTAACCTAACCTAACCTAACCTAACCTAACCTAACCTAACCTAACCTAACCTAACCTAACCTAACCTAACCTAACCTAACCTAACCTAACCTAACCTAACCTAACCTAACCTAACCTAACCTAACCTAACCTAACCTAACCTAACCTAACCTAACCTAACCTAACCTAACCTAACCTAACCTAACCTAACCTAACCTAACCTAACCTAACCTAACCTAACCTAACCTAACCTAACCTAACCTAACCTAACCTAACCTAACCTAACCTAACCTAACCTAACCTAACCTAACCTAACCTAACCTAACCTAACCTAACCTAACCTAACCTAACCTAACCTAACCTAACCTAACCTAACCTAACCTAACCTAACCTAACCTAACCTAACCTAACCTAACCTAACCTAACCTAACCTAACCTAACCTAACCTAACCTAACCTAACCTAACCTAACCTAACCTAACCTAACCTAACCTAACCTAACCTAACCTAACCTAACCTAACCTAACCTAACCTAACCTAACCTAACCTAACCTAACCTAACCTAACCTAACCTAACCTAACCTAACCTAACCTAACCTAACCTAACCTAACCTAACCTAACCTAACCTAACCTAACCTAACCTAACCTAACCTAACCTAACCTAACCTAACCTAACCTAACCTAACCTAACCTAACCTAACCTAACCTAACCTAACCTAACCTAACCTAACCTAACCTAACCTAACCTAACCTAACCTAACCTAACCTAACCTAACCTAACCTAACCTAACCTAACCTAACCTAACCTAACCTAACCTAACCTAACCTAACCTAACCTAACCTAACCTAACCTAACCTAACCTAACCTAACCTAACCTAACCTAACCTAACCTAACCTAACCTAACCTAACCTAACCTAACCTAACCTAACCTAACCTAACCTAACCTAACCTAACCTAACCTAACCTAACCTAACCTAACCTAACCTAACCTAACCTAACCTAACCTAACCTAACCTAACCTAACCTAACCTAACCTAACCTAACCTAACCTAACCTAACCTAACCTAACCTAACCTAACCTAACCTAACCTAACCTAACCTAACCTAACCTAACCTAACCTAACCTAACCTAACCTAACCTAACCTAACCTAACCTAACCTAACCTAACCTAACCTAACCTAACCTAACCTAACCTAACCTAACCTAACCTAACCTAACCTAACCTAACCTAACCTAACCTAACCTAACCTAACCTAACCTAACCTAACCTAACCTAACCTAACCTAACCTAACCTAACCTAACCTAACCTAACCTAACCTAACCTAACCTAACCTAACCTAACCTAACCTAACCTAACCTAACCTAACCTAACCTAACCTAACCTAACCTAACCTAACCTAACCTAACCTAACCTAACCTAACCTAACCTAACCTAACCTAACCTAACCTAACCTAACCTAACCTAACCTAACCTAACCTAACCTAACCTAACCTAACCTAACCTAACCTAACCTAACCTAACCTAACCTAACCTAACCTAACCTAACCTAACCTAACCTAACCTAACCTAACCTAACCTAACCTAACCTAACCTAACCTAACCTAACCTAACCTAACCTAACCTAACCTAACCTAACCTAACCTAACCTAACCTAACCTAACCTAACCTAACCTAACCTAACCTAACCTAACCTAACCTAACCTAACCTAACCTAACCTAACCTAACCTAACCTAACCTAACCTAACCTAACCTAACCTAACCTAACCTAACCTAACCTAACCTAACCTAACCTAACCTAACCTAACCTAACCTAACCTAACCTAACCTAACCTAACCTAACCTAACCTAACCTAACCTAACCTAACCTAACCTAACCTAACCTAACCTAACCTAACCTAACCTAACCTAACCTAACCTAACCTAACCTAACCTAACCTAACCTAACCTAACCTAACCTAACCTAACCTAACCTAACCTAACCTAACCTAACCTAACCTAACCTAACCTAACCTAACCTAACCTAACCTAACCTAACCTAACCTAACCTAACCTAACCTAACCTAACCTAACCTAACCTAACCTAACCTAACCTAACCTAACCTAACCTAACCTAACCTAACCTAACCTAACCTAACCTAACCTAACCTAACCTAACCTAACCTAACCTAACCTAACCTAACCTAACCTAACCTAACCTAACCTAACCTAACCTAACCTAACCTAACCTAACCTAACCTAACCTAACCTAACCTAACCTAACCTAACCTAACCTAACCTAACCTAACCTAACCTAACCTAACCTAACCTAACCTAACCTAACCTAACCTAACCTAACCTAACCTAACCTAACCTAACCTAACCTAACCTAACCTAACCTAACCTAACCTAACCTAACCTAACCTAACCTAACCTAACCTAACCTAACCTAACCTAACCTAACCTAACCTAACCTAACCTAACCTAACCTAACCTAACCTAACCTAACCTAACCTAACCTAACCTAACCTAACCTAACCTAACCTAACCTAACCTAACCTAACCTAACCTAACCTAACCTAACCTAACCTAACCTAACCTAACCTAACCTAACCTAACCTAACCTAACCTAACCTAACCTAACCTAACCTAACCTAACCTAACCTAACCTAACCTAACCTAACCTAACCTAACCTAACCTAACCTAACCTAACCTAACCTAACCTAACCTAACCTAACCTAACCTAACCTAACCTAACCTAACCTAACCTAACCTAACCTAACCTAACCTAACCTAACCTAACCTAACCTAACCTAACCTAACCTAACCTAACCTAACCTAACCTAACCTAACCTAACCTAACCTAACCTAACCTAACCTAACCTAACCTAACCTAACCTAACCTAACCTAACCTAACCTAACCTAACCTAACCTAACCTAACCTAACCTAACCTAACCTAACCTAACCTAACCTAACCTAACCTAACCTAACCTAACCTAACCTAACCTAACCTAACCTAACCTAACCTAACCTAACCTAACCTAACCTAACCTAACCTAACCTAACCTAACCTAACCTAACCTAACCTAACCTAACCTAACCTAACCTAACCTAACCTAACCTAACCTAACCTAACCTAACCTAACCTAACCTAACCTAACCTAACCTAACCTAACCTAACCTAACCTAACCTAACCTAACCTAACCTAACCTAACCTAACCTAACCTAACCTAACCTAACCTAACCTAACCTAACCTAACCTAACCTAACCTAACCTAACCTAACCTAACCTAACCTAACCTAACCTAACCTAACCTAACCTAACCTAACCTAACCTAACCTAACCTAACCTAACCTAACCTAACCTAACCTAACCTAACCTAACCTAACCTAACCTAACCTAACCTAACCTAACCTAACCTAACCTAACCTAACCTAACCTAACCTAACCTAACCTAACCTAACCTAACCTAACCTAACCTAACCTAACCTAACCTAACCTAACCTAACCTAACCTAACCTAACCTAACCTAACCTAACCTAACCTAACCTAACCTAACCTAACCTAACCTAACCTAACCTAACCTAACCTAACCTAACCTAACCTAACCTAACCTAACCTAACCTAACCTAACCTAACCTAACCTAACCTAACCTAACCTAACCTAACCTAACCTAACCTAACCTAACCTAACCTAACCTAACCTAACCTAACCTAACCTAACCTAACCTAACCTAACCTAACCTAACCTAACCTAACCTAACCTAACCTAACCTAACCTAACCTAACCTAACCTAACCTAACCTAACCTAACCTAACCTAACCTAACCTAACCTAACCTAACCTAACCTAACCTAACCTAACCTAACCTAACCTAACCTAACCTAACCTAACCTAACCTAACCTAACCTAACCTAACCTAACCTAACCTAACCTAACCTAACCTAACCTAACCTAACCTAACCTAACCTAACCTAACCTAACCTAACCTAACCTAACCTAACCTAACCTAACCTAACCTAACCTAACCTAACCTAACCTAACCTAACCTAACCTAACCTAACCTAACCTAACCTAACCTAACCTAACCTAACCTAACCTAACCTAACCTAACCTAACCTAACCTAACCTAACCTAACCTAACCTAACCTAACCTAACCTAACCTAACCTAACCTAACCTAACCTAACCTAACCTAACCTAACCTAACCTAACCTAACCTAACCTAACCTAACCTAACCTAACCTAACCTAACCTAACCTAACCTAACCTAACCTAACCTAACCTAACCTAACCTAACCTAACCTAACCTAACCTAACCTAACCTAACCTAACCTAACCTAACCTAACCTAACCTAACCTAACCTAACCTAACCTAACCTAACCTAACCTAACCTAACCTAACCTAACCTAACCTAACCTAACCTAACCTAACCTAACCTAACCTAACCTAACCTAACCTAACCTAACCTAACCTAACCTAACCTAACCTAACCTAACCTAACCTAACCTAACCTAACCTAACCTAACCTAACCTAACCTAACCTAACCTAACCTAACCTAACCTAACCTAACCTAACCTAACCTAACCTAACCTAACCTAACCTAACCTAACCTAACCTAACCTAACCTAACCTAACCTAACCTAACCTAACCTAACCTAACCTAACCTAACCTAACCTAACCTAACCTAACCTAACCTAACCTAACCTAACCTAACCTAACCTAACCTAACCTAACCTAACCTAACCTAACCTAACCTAACCTAACCTAACCTAACCTAACCTAACCTAACCTAACCTAACCTAACCTAACCTAACCTAACCTAACCTAACCTAACCTAACCTAACCTAACCTAACCTAACCTAACCTAACCTAACCTAACCTAACCTAACCTAACCTAACCTAACCTAACCTAACCTAACCTAACCTAACCTAACCTAACCTAACCTAACCTAACCTAACCTAACCTAACCTAACCTAACCTAACCTAACCTAACCTAACCTAACCTAACCTAACCTAACCTAACCTAACCTAACCTAACCTAACCTAACCTAACCTAACCTAACCTAACCTAACCTAACCTAACCTAACCTAACCTAACCTAACCTAACCTAACCTAACCTAACCTAACCTAACCTAACCTAACCTAACCTAACCTAACCTAACCTAACCTAACCTAACCTAACCTAACCTAACCTAACCTAACCTAACCTAACCTAACCTAACCTAACCTAACCTAACCTAACCTAACCTAACCTAACCTAACCTAACCTAACCTAACCTAACCTAACCTAACCTAACCTAACCTAACCTAACCTAACCTAACCTAACCTAACCTAACCTAACCTAACCTAACCTAACCTAACCTAACCTAACCTAACCTAACCTAACCTAACCTAACCTAACCTAACCTAACCTAACCTAACCTAACCTAACCTAACCTAACCTAACCTAACCTAACCTAACCTAACCTAACCTAACCTAACCTAACCTAACCTAACCTAACCTAACCTAACCTAACCTAACCTAACCTAACCTAACCTAACCTAACCTAACCTAACCTAACCTAACCTAACCTAACCTAACCTAACCTAACCTAACCTAACCTAACCTAACCTAACCTAACCTAACCTAACCTAACCTAACCTAACCTAACCTAACCTAACCTAACCTAACCTAACCTAACCTAACCTAACCTAACCTAACCTAACCTAACCTAACCTAACCTAACCTAACCTAACCTAACCTAACCTAACCTAACCTAACCTAACCTAACCTAACCTAACCTAACCTAACCTAACCTAACCTAACCTAACCTAACCTAACCTAACCTAACCTAACCTAACCTAACCTAACCTAACCTAACCTAACCTAACCTAACCTAACCTAACCTAACCTAACCTAACCTAACCTAACCTAACCTAACCTAACCTAACCTAACCTAACCTAACCTAACCTAACCTAACCTAACCTAACCTAACCTAACCTAACCTAACCTAACCTAACCTAACCTAACCTAACCTAACCTAACCTAACCTAACCTAACCTAACCTAACCTAACCTAACCTAACCTAACCTAACCTAACCTAACCTAACCTAACCTAACCTAACCTAACCTAACCTAACCTAACCTAACCTAACCTAACCTAACCTAACCTAACCTAACCTAACCTAACCTAACCTAACCTAACCTAACCTAACCTAACCTAACCTAACCTAACCTAACCTAACCTAACCTAACCTAACCTAACCTAACCTAACCTAACCTAACCTAACCTAACCTAACCTAACCTAACCTAACCTAACCTAACCTAACCTAACCTAACCTAACCTAACCTAACCTAACCTAACCTAACCTAACCTAACCTAACCTAACCTAACCTAACCTAACCTAACCTAACCTAACCTAACCTAACCTAACCTAACCTAACCTAACCTAACCTAACCTAACCTAACCTAACCTAACCTAACCTAACCTAACCTAACCTAACCTAACCTAACCTAACCTAACCTAACCTAACCTAACCTAACCTAACCTAACCTAACCTAACCTAACCTAACCTAACCTAACCTAACCTAACCTAACCTAACCTAACCTAACCTAACCTAACCTAACCTAACCTAACCTAACCTAACCTAACCTAACCTAACCTAACCTAACCTAACCTAACCTAACCTAACCTAACCTAACCTAACCTAACCTAACCTAACCTAACCTAACCTAACCTAACCTAACCTAACCTAACCTAACCTAACCTAACCTAACCTAACCTAACCTAACCTAACCTAACCTAACCTAACCTAACCTAACCTAACCTAACCTAACCTAACCTAACCTAACCTAACCTAACCTAACCTAACCTAACCTAACCTAACCTAACCTAACCTAACCTAACCTAACCTAACCTAACCTAACCTAACCTAACCTAACCTAACCTAACCTAACCTAACCTAACCTAACCTAACCTAACCTAACCTAACCTAACCTAACCTAACCTAACCTAACCTAACCTAACCTAACCTAACCTAACCTAACCTAACCTAACCTAACCTAACCTAACCTAACCTAACCTAACCTAACCTAACCTAACCTAACCTAACCTAACCTAACCTAACCTAACCTAACCTAACCTAACCTAACCTAACCTAACCTAACCTAACCTAACCTAACCTAACCTAACCTAACCTAACCTAACCTAACCTAACCTAACCTAACCTAACCTAACCTAACCTAACCTAACCTAACCTAACCTAACCTAACCTAACCTAACCTAACCTAACCTAACCTAACCTAACCTAACCTAACCTAACCTAACCTAACCTAACCTAACCTAACCTAACCTAACCTAACCTAACCTAACCTAACCTAACCTAACCTAACCTAACCTAACCTAACCTAACCTAACCTAACCTAACCTAACCTAACCTAACCTAACCTAACCTAACCTAACCTAACCTAACCTAACCTAACCTAACCTAACCTAACCTAACCTAACCTAACCTAACCTAACCTAACCTAACCTAACCTAACCTAACCTAACCTAACCTAACCTAACCTAACCTAACCTAACCTAACCTAACCTAACCTAACCTAACCTAACCTAACCTAACCTAACCTAACCTAACCTAACCTAACCTAACCTAACCTAACCTAACCTAACCTAACCTAACCTAACCTAACCTAACCTAACCTAACCTAACCTAACCTAACCTAACCTAACCTAACCTAACCTAACCTAACCTAACCTAACCTAACCTAACCTAACCTAACCTAACCTAACCTAACCTAACCTAACCTAACCTAACCTAACCTAACCTAACCTAACCTAACCTAACCTAACCTAACCTAACCTAACCTAACCTAACCTAACCTAACCTAACCTAACCTAACCTAACCTAACCTAACCTAACCTAACCTAACCTAACCTAACCTAACCTAACCTAACCTAACCTAACCTAACCTAACCTAACCTAACCTAACCTAACCTAACCTAACCTAACCTAACCTAACCTAACCTAACCTAACCTAACCTAACCTAACCTAACCTAACCTAACCTAACCTAACCTAACCTAACCTAACCTAACCTAACCTAACCTAACCTAACCTAACCTAACCTAACCTAACCTAACCTAACCTAACCTAACCTAACCTAACCTAACCTAACCTAACCTAACCTAACCTAACCTAACCTAACCTAACCTAACCTAACCTAACCTAACCTAACCTAACCTAACCTAACCTAACCTAACCTAACCTAACCTAACCTAACCTAACCTAACCTAACCTAACCTAACCTAACCTAACCTAACCTAACCTAACCTAACCTAACCTAACCTAACCTAACCTAACCTAACCTAACCTAACCTAACCTAACCTAACCTAACCTAACCTAACCTAACCTAACCTAACCTAACCTAACCTAACCTAACCTAACCTAACCTAACCTAACCTAACCTAACCTAACCTAACCTAACCTAACCTAACCTAACCTAACCTAACCTAACCTAACCTAACCTAACCTAACCTAACCTAACCTAACCTAACCTAACCTAACCTAACCTAACCTAACCTAACCTAACCTAACCTAACCTAACCTAACCTAACCTAACCTAACCTAACCTAACCTAACCTAACCTAACCTAACCTAACCTAACCTAACCTAACCTAACCTAACCTAACCTAACCTAACCTAACCTAACCTAACCTAACCTAACCTAACCTAACCTAACCTAACCTAACCTAACCTAACCTAACCTAACCTAACCTAACCTAACCTAACCTAACCTAACCTAACCGAGATGTCTATTTGTTCCCCTACATCCCAGTGAATTTTCTCTTTAGTGCATCTCGTGTACCCATCGATATAACAAGTGTTTTCAGTGCAGTTTTCTCTATAATTTCTCTTTAAAAAATTCATTTAGTTCCCGTGAACGCCATACTTAGGCGCTAACACTCAAATAATTTCCTAAAATTTTTTCTCGCTATCCCTTGATCGTCTTTGGTTGTAGTTCTGCTCACTTACCTGTCTCCCTGCTCCCTGTGAAGTTTCGTCGCATTCCGTTGCAGTTTTCTTGCATTCTCACCTGTAACATAGAAATTTTTCATACAAATTTTAATAAAATCACACTTTTTCCTGTTTTTTCCGAGTTTTTCCTATCGGACCCTCGCTAGCTTGTTGCACCATCTTATCAGGCTAACGGAGGCGCATCTTTTGACGCCTCACACGTCTCGATAGGACCACCCGTTTTTGAAATCGTATTTTCACGATCTTCAAAAAGTCTACCTAAGCCCCTCAGGCACGTGTTCGACATATACCTATTTGTTCCCCTACATCCCAGTGAATTTTCTCTTTAGTGCATCTCGTGTACCCATCGATATAACAAGTGTTTTCAGTGCAGTTTTCTCTATAATTTCTCTTTAAAAAATTCATTTAGTTCCCGTGAACGCCATACTTAGGCGCTAACACTCAAATAATTTCCTAAAATTTTTTCTCGCTATCCCTTGATCGTCTTTGGTTGTAGTTCTGCTCACTTACCTGTCTCCCTGCTCCCTGTGAAGTTTCGTCGCATTCCGTTGCAGTTTTCTTGCATTCTCACCTGTAACATAGAAATTTTTCATACAAATTTTAATAAAATCACACTTTTTCCTGTTTTTTCCGAGTTTTTCCTATCGGACCCTCGCTAGCTTGTTGCACCATCTTATCAGGCTAACGGAGGCGCATCTTTTGACGCCTCACACGTCTCGATAGGACCACCCGTTTTTGAAATCGTATTTTCACGATCTTCAAAAAGTCTACCTAAGCCCCTCAGGCACGTGTTCGACATATACCTATTTGTTCCCCTACATCCCAGTGAATTTTCTCTTTAGTGCATCTCGTGTACCCATCGATATAACAAGTGTTTTCAGTGCAGTTTTCTCTATAATTTCTCTTTAAAAAATTCATTTAGTTCCCGTGAACGCCATACTTAGGCGCTAACACTCAAATAATTTCCTAAAATTTTTTCTCGCTATCTCTTGATCGTCTTTGGTTGTAGTTCTGCTCACTTACCTGTCTCCCTGCTCCCTGTGAAGTTTCGTCGCATTCCGTTGCAGTTTTCTTGCATTCTCACCTGTAACATAGAAATTTTTCATACAAATTTTAATAAAATCACACTTTTTCCTGTTTTTTTCCGAGTTTTTCCTATCGGACCCTCGCTAGCTTGTTGCACCATCTTATCAGGCTAACGGAGGCGCATCTTTTGACGCCTCACACGTCTCGATAGGACCACCCATTTTTGAAATTTTCGCCCACCACACCCGCCCAATTGTGTTCAGGTTGTAAAAGGGACTTCACTTGGGACACCCCATACCCAGATCTACTTCGCTTTTACCGCCACCTAGGGCCAAAAATTGTCACCTAAATTAACAGCTCCCTTAATAACAATAGTTTAGGATTACTTTGCTAGTTCTACCCGTCCTCTACTTCGGAAAAATACCACTTCCAGTTAATCTCCCTTCAGCTGCTCTCACTCGCTTCCTCTATTTTCGCTTTCATTGACGACATATTAATTTTTTTCATACTTCTTCTAAACACTTTTCCGATCTAAGCCAACATGGTCCTAGCCCATTCACCACCGCGTAAGGCGGCCAATACTCGCCCCCCAGACAGGAACCTCCCCCGCATCCCCGAAACTCCTGCGGACATTATCACGCAGCAAAGCCCCTCACCGCAACCCTCTACCTCCAGAGCGGGACGTTCGCATTCTCTTTCCCCGCGCGCCTCCTCTAGGCTGGCTTCAATCCGGGAATCATCCCCTAGCCAGGATCTGCGCACGCCTCCCCCATCTCCATCTAGGGGGAGAATTTCGCTTTCACCCCCTCCCAGCAGCCAAGCGTCACCCAGGTCGATTGACCATGACGTGACTGTAATGGCCGTCCCGGACCACTGGGAATCGCTTTCGCCCCCAGTCACACCTACTCCACCTTTATTGTATTCACCCCCCACCCAAGTTCCATCCACTGCGACACCCGTCACACTCGTCGTACCCGCACCCGTCGCACCCGTCGCACCCGCCGCACCCGTCGCACCCGCCGCACCCGCCGCACCCGCCGCACCCACCGCACCCACCTCAACCCCGGATACTCACCTCCAAGCTGCTCTATCCAACATCATAGAAGCGGCCAAAGAAATTATCACCAAAATAAGTGAGGGCAAGAGCGTCACCAGCGCAAACAAAAAGCGCATCCAAGAGCTCGCGAGGGGCATCATGGGCTCGGTGGAGAAGGCGCAGCAGACGGAGCTCCCCAAGCCCGTCTCGGATACTATCCTTCTGGCAATCAGGGAGAGTATCCGGGACGAGTTCAAGGCCCAAGCGCCCGTCCTCGCGTCACCTCCGGCTCCAGCCCTGAGGTCCTTCGCGGCTGTTGCTTCAACACCCCCGCCACCCAAACGCACCCCCCCGCCGCCACCTCCCCCACCACCTAAGCGCACCCTCCCTTCGCTGGTCATCAAGGCCAAAGAGACCGGGGCCCGACGGCCTGACGTCCTTGACGAGTGGCGTAAGAATGTCAGGTTTAGGGACACCACTTTCGCCCCCACCAACGTGCGCCCTCTGCGCAATAATATGGTGAAGGTTGACTTTGAAACCGTGGCGCAGCGGGATGACGTCATGGCGAAAGTAAACAAGCTCCCCGGGGTGGTTGCCGAGGAAAGCAAACTTCGGAAACCGCTTATCATCTTGAAGGGCATTAACACCCAACTACGAAAGGAAGAGCTGGTGGAGGTGGTGAGCGGACAGAACCAAGTGAGCGCCGCAGACATTCGCTTCTGCTTCGCACTGAAGAATCGGAACGAGAAGCTCTACAATGCTGTTTTAGAAGTTGCGCCAGCTGTCCGTCGAATGCTAGTCGAGGCGGGCCGGGCCAATGTGGAGCACCAGCGCGTGCACGTCGAGGACTTCAGTCGATTCGTGCAGTGCCGCAAATGCCTCCAATTCGGCCACACCGGCAACAAGTGCTCGGCGGAATTCTATCCGTGCGCGCACTGTGGCTCCTCGGCCCACCACATCTCAAACTGCGCTCACAAATCAGATGCATCACAACTAAACTGCTTTAATTGCAAACGGTCAAACGACAAATCCACCGGTCACTCTGCCCTTGACTCCAAAAAGTGCCCTAAAATCATCAAAGCCATGACAGCCCTTAGCGACTCCACCGACTATGGTTATTAAACGAATAGAGTTAACACAATGCAACCTCAACCGCTGCTACATAGCGCAACAAGAATTCTTCATCAACTTTCGCAACAGCAACTCTGACATTGCTCTCATCTCAGAACCATATGTAGGCCCTCACCTCGAGATGAGGCCTCCCCCAGACATGAACGTATTCCAGTTTCCCAACGGCTCCCGCGTCAAGGCGTGCGTGGTGACCAAAGCCACTGTGGCTGCGGTCGGGGTCACGCAGCTGTCCTCAGCGAATCTGGCCGTCGTCCGTGTCAAACTAGGACCAAAATCTTTAAACGTAGTCTCCATTTACGTCGAACCCGACATAGACAAACACTCCACGATACACAAGCTAGACCATTTCCTAAGGACTACCAGATCCTCGCTGCGGATAGTGGGCGGCGATGTCAACGGCAGCCACCGGGAGTGGGGGGAGACACAGGACAATGATCGGGGGGAGGAAATTTGCACACTTATGGCCTCAAACGATATGGCTGTTTGCAATACCGGCAATGAGCCCACGTTTGAGGCCATAAGACACGGCAACCTCTGCTCGTCAATAGTGGATGTCACATATGCGTCACAGAACCTAATAGACAGGCTGGAGGACTGGCTTGTGGACCGCGCGATCTGCCCTTCATCCGACCATAACGGGATCACGTTCAAAATAACCCCAAATCACAACATAGGAAAATCTGCTAAATCGACCACCTTCAAATACTCCACTTACAGAGCAGACTGGACAGACTTCCGCACACAAATACAATCAGCCACCGAACATCTTGTCACCCACACAGACTTCTCCACCCTCACCGAAACCGACCTAGACCAAACAGTAAATCAACTAACCACAGCCATACAAAACGTCTGTAACAGAGTCTTCCACAGAAAGCAAAAACCTAAATATTTCAACCCATGGTGGTCAGAAGAGCTGGAATCCCAAAAGAAAGACTGCATCCGACTACACCATCGTCTCCACAACCTGAAAAAGGCCAACAAACCACTCGACAACATCATCAGAGAATACACAGAAGCAAAGCGAAATTACGCCAAAGCCATCTCAAAACAATCCACCGAACATTTCAGACAGTTCTGCGACGCGCAGGGGAAAGAGGACGTCTGGGCTGTCACAAACCGCCTCATAAAGGATGCACCCCTAAGGAAACCACCACAAACCCTAAAAATCGACAAAACCTACACCGACAACACCAACGACACCGCAACCGCACTACTAAACCACTTCTATCCTGACGACACTCCCGATCTGACAGTCCGCCAGCAACACCTACGAGACTCCACAAGAAACCCACCTAACACACCAGACGACATACTCTTCACCACCGACGAG